>NC_090375.1:190265485-190267985 GCF_036365525.1 Heterodontus francisci | reverse complement strand
TCACCCACTGTCTGTGTGTGTCTTGCTCGCTTTGTGTGTGTGTCTCTCTCTCACTCTGTGTGTCTCTCTCTCACTCTGTGTGTCTCTCTCTCACTCACTGTGTGTGTGTGTGTGTCTCGCTCGCTTTGTGTGTGTGTCTCTCTCTCGCTCGCTTTGTGTGTGTGTCTCTCTCTCGCTCGCTTTGTGTGTGTGTCTCTCTCTCGCTCGCTTTGTGTGTGTGTCTCTCTCTCGCTCGCTTTGTGTGTGTGTCTCTCTCTCGCTCGCTTTGTGTGTGTGTCTCTCTCTCGCTCGCTTTGTGTGTGTGTCTCTCTCTCGCTCGCTTTGTGTGTCTCTCTCGCTCGTTCGCTGTGTGTGTCTCGCTCGCTTTGTGTGTATCTCTCTCACTCACTGTGTGTGTGTGTGTGTGTGTGTGTGTGTGTGTCTGTCTCTCACTCACTCTGTGTCTCTCTCTGTCACTGTCTGTGTATGTGTTTCTCGCTCACTGTGTGTGTGTGTCTCTCGCTCACTGTGTGTGTGTGTGTCTCTCGCTCACTGTGTGTGTGTGTGTCTCTCGCTCACTGTGTGTGTGTGTGTCTCTCGCTCACTGTGTGTGTGTGTGTGTGTGTGTGTCTCTCGCTCACTGTGTGTGTGTGTGTGCGTGTCTCTCGCTCACTGTGTGTGTGTGTGCGTGTCTCTCGCTCACTGTGTGTGTGTGTGCGTGTCTCTCGCTCACTGTGTGTGTGTGCGTGTCTCTCGCTCACTGTGTGTGTGTGCGTGTCTCTCGCTCACTGTGTGTGTGTGCGTGTCTCTCGCTCACTGTGTGTGTGTGCGTGTCTCTCGCTCACTGTGTGTGCGCGTGTCTCTCGCTCACTGTGTGTGCGCGTGTCTCTCGCTCACTGTGTGTGTGTGTGTCTCTCGCTCACTGTGTGTGTGTGTGTGTGTGTGTGTGTCTCTCGCTCGCTGTGTGTGTGTGTCTCTCGCTCGCTGTGTGTGTGTGTCTCTCGCTCGCTGTGTGTGTGTGTCTCTCGCTCGCCGTGTGTGTCTCACGCTCGCTGTGTGTGTGTGTCTCACGCTCGCTGTGTGTGTGTCTCACGCTCGCTGTGTGTGTGTGTCTCACGCTCGCTGTGTGTGTGTGTCTCACGCTCGCTGTGTGTGTGTGTCTCACGCTCGCTGTGTGTGTGTGTCTCACGCTCGCTGTGTGTGTGTGTCTCACGCTCGCTGTGTGTGTGTGTCTCACGCTCGCTGTGTGTGTGTGTCTCACGCTCGCTGTGTGTGTGTGTCTCACGCTCGCTGTGTGTGTGTGTCTCACGCTCGCTGTGTGTGTGTGTCTCACGCTCGCTGTGTGTGTGTGTCTCTCGCTCGCCGTGTGTGTGTCTCTCGCTCGCCGTGTGTGTGTCTCACGCTCGCTGTGTGTGTGTGTCTCACGCTCGCTGTGTGTGTGTGTCTCACGCTCGCTGTGTGTGTGTGTCTCACGCTCGCTGTGTGTGTGTGTCTCACGCTCGCTGTGTGTGTGTGTCTCACGCTCGCTGTGTGTGTGTGTCTCACGCTCGCTGTGTGTGTGTGTCTCACGCTCGCCGTGTGTGTGTGTCTCACGCTCGCCGTGTGTGTGTGTCTCACGCTCGCTGTGTGTGTGTGTCTCACGCTCGCTGTGTGTGTGTGTCTCACGCTCGCTGTGTGTGTGTGTCTCACGCTCGCTGTGTGTGTGTGTCTCACGCTCGCTGTGTGTGTGTGTCTCACGCTCGCTGTGTGTGTGTGTCTCACGCTCGCTGTGTGTGTGTGTCTCACGCTCGCTGTGTGTGTGTGTCTCACGCTCGCTGTGTGTGTGTGTCTCACGCTCGCTGTGTGTGTGTGTGTCTCACGCTCGCTGTGTGTGTGTCTCACGCTCGCTGTGTGTGTGTGTCTCACGCTCGCTGTGTGTGTGTGTGTCTCACGCTCGCTGTGTGTGTGTGTCTCACGCTCGCTGTGTGTGTGTGTCTCACGCTCGCTGTGTGTGTGTGTCTCACGCTCGCTGTGTGTGTGTGTCTCACGCTCGCTGTGTGTGTGTGTCTCACGCTCGCCGTGTGTGTGTGTCTCACGCTCGCCGTGTGTGTGTGTCTCACGCTCGCCGTGTGTGTGTGTCTCACGCTCGCCGTGTGTGTGTGTCTCACGCTCGCCGTGTGTGTGTCTCACGCTCGCCGTGTGTGTGTGTCTCACGCTCGCCGTGTGTGTGTGTCTCACGCTCGCCGTGTGTGTGTGTCTCACGCTCGCCGTGTGTGTGTGTCTCACGCTCGCCGTGTGTGTGTGTCTCACGCTCGCCGTGTGTGTGTGTCTCACGCTCGCCGTGTGTGTGTGTCTCACGCTCGCCGTGTGTGTGTGTCTCACGCTCGCCGAGTGTGTGTGTCTCACGCTCGCCGAGTGTGTGTGTCTCACGCTCGCCGAGTGTGTGTGTCTCACGCTCGCCGAGTGTGTGTGTCTCACGCTCGCCGTGTGTGTGTGTCTCACGCTCGCCGTGTGTGTGTGTCTCACGCTCGCCGTGTGTGTG
>NC_090375.1:189110485-189140485 GCF_036365525.1 Heterodontus francisci | reverse complement strand
GATAAGCATAAGAATGTCCACTGATGAGAAATTTGTGTCAAAAAATATGATGAATTGACAGTAGAAGGTTGACATTATCTACTAGGAAATGCATGGAAAGTTGTTGTAAAGAACTGGGGCCCTCGGAAAGAAACTCGCTGGCCGAAATTTTATGCCCCCCAAAAGTGCGGGCTGGTGGTGAGGGTGGGATGGGGACCTAAAATGGAGTGGGAGGCTCCACCACCAATTTATGTGGGATGGCAGTGGCGAGAAATGGCCCACCCACCCCAGGCCAATCAAGACCCTTAACTGGCCAATATACGGCCACTTAAGGGCCTCCGCCCGCCATCATGGGGATTTTACGGTTGGCTCGCGGGTGGCTGAGGCCTCAGAAAAGCCGCATGATAAAAGTAGGAGATCTTCTGGCGGCCTGGGGGCCTCCTGATCGGGCATCCTGTGCACCACAGAGAGCCGCCCCGAATCCCCAACTACTCCCAATGACCAACACGCCCCCCTGACCGACCCTCCTTGCCTTGCCGGGACCGACCGATTGCCCCCGGCGAGGCCCCAAAACTCACCTCTTTTCTGTGCTCTCCGTCATCTTCATCATGAAACCGGGTTGCAGTCCCACCAGTGGCCACCGCTCCCTGTGGCGCTGCTGGGACTAAGAGCTGTCCGGCCCGCTGATTGGCCGGCAGCTCCGTTAGGAGGGACCTCCTGCCTCAATGAGGTGGAAGTCCCACCCAAGACCAGTGAAGGGCCTGGGGATCGTAAAATCCAGTCTGGATCCCCAGGTCCAGCGGAGGCGGGATCGCCATTGACTTTTCAGCCGGTGGACGGCTCCCCCTCACCCACCGTAAAATTCAGGCCCCGATCTCTGTAAGCCACATTGCAGCACTCACAGTGTGAGTTCTTGTTCTGCTGTAGGCAGTGCAAAGCTGAAGTAGTATGATTGTCTACGCTGGGTGAGCTCACACCATGTACGAGAATTCAAACTCCTGGACTTCACTCGTGAGGTACGCTGCATAGTTTGCACAACTACAACACCTTGCATTTATATAACGCATTTAACATGGTAAAACATTCCAAGGTGCTTCACAGGAGTGTTATCAAACAAAATTTGATGCCGAGCCACCTAAGGAGACATTACGACAGGTGACCAAAAGCTAGGTCAAAGCGGCAGGTTCTAAGGACCATCTTAAAGGAGAAGAGAGAGAGAGATAGATGAAGAGGTGGAGAGGTTTAGGGAGGAATTCCAGAGTTTCGCACCTTTGCAGCTGAAGGTATGGCTGCCAATAGTGGAGCAATGGAAATCCGGGATGTGCTGGAGGCCAGAATTGGAGGAGTGCAGAGATCTTGGAAGTTTGTAGGGCTGGAGGAGCTGACAGACATAGGAAGGACCAAGACTGAAAATGTTTTGCAGCAACACAGACTGTGTACATAAATGCCTGGCTAATTAATGGGTTCGTGGATCGTTAAGGCCCAACTTTACATGAGCCCCTCTCCCAACGCCCCACCCCAACCGTGCCCAACAAGAGCAGAGCATGCGAGGGATTAAAATTGAAGCAGTGTTCTTACCTTCACATTCTCGGCAGCCACCAGTGTGAGGCACTTGCTGTAGGCAGACAACACCTCATGAACATTCAAACATCATGGATCCAATAGTGTCGCTCGGACACCGGCACAATTTAACCCTATATCTGGTGAGTTTCACGCAATGCCAAGCGCACCCTGAGAAAACAACTATGAATTAGATAGAGGGCAAGAGCAGGCGCTGCTTTTGAATTTCTTTAGGGGTTCCCTGTTTTTTTTTATTCATTCATGGGATGTAGGCGTCACTGGCAAGGCCAGCATTTATTGCCCATCCCTAATTGCCCATTGAGAAGGTGGTGGTGAGCTGCCTTCTTGAACTGCTGCAGTCCATGTTGGGTAGGTACACCCACAGTGCTGTTAGGAAGGGAGTTCCAAGATTTTGACCCAGCGACAGTGAAGGAACGGCGATATAGTTCCAAGTCAGGATGGTGTGTGACTTGGAGGGGAACTTGCAGGTGGTGGTGTTCCCATGTATTTGCTGCCCTTGTCCTTCTAGTTGGTAGAGGTCGCAGGTTTGGAAGATGCTGTCTAAGCTGAAGTAGTGTGATTGTCTGCGCTGGGTGAGCTCACACCACGTATGAGAATTCAATCTCCTGGACTTCACTCGTGAGGTACGCTGCATAGTTTGCACAACTACAACACTGTTGAGTCAGGAGGAGCAGGAGTGCACCTCTACATTCCACCCCCCTTTCTCTCTACCCTCTCCCCTCCCCCCAAAGACATCCTTGGGTCTCTCCATCCTTGGGTTGCCCTTCCCCCTTCCCTCAATTACCCATCTCTGGACCTTCTTCAGCTTGTCACTTACCTTCCCAGGCACCGTTTCCTTGGGTTCCAGGGAGGCCTCCTCCTGGTGTGCCCTTTCCCCATGCCTACATGCCCAGCTGTAGCATCCTTAATGATCGATTCTAACACCTTCCCAACAACAGACATTAAGCTAACTGGCCTGCAGTTACCTGTTTTTTGTCTCCCCCGCCCCCCGCCCCCAGCTCCCCTTTTTGAATAGAGCGGTTATATTTGCTACTTTCCAGTCTGATGGAACCTTTCCAGAAACGAGTGAATTTTGAAAAATTAACACCAACGCCTCTGCTACCTCATTATCCACCTCTTTTAAGACCTACGGATGAAGCCCATCAGGACCCGGGACATGTCAGCCCGCGGCTCCATCAGTTTACTCAGTACCGTTTCCCTGGTGATTGTAATTTCACCAAGTTCCTCTCTTCCTTCCACCTCCTGATTTACAGCTATTACTGGAATACTTTTTGTATCCTGTATAGTGAAGACAGAAGCAAAATATTTGTTCATTTTATCCGCCATATCCTTATTATCTACTATTAACTCCCCATTCTAAGTCTCTCGAGGACCAACACTCACTTTACTTACTCTTTTCCTTTTTAAATATCTGTAGAAACTCTTGCTATCCGTTTTTACATTTCTAGCTAGCTTCCTCTCATACTCTAATTTCTTTCTCCTGATTAACCTTTTAGTCATTCTCTATTACCAAATTAATCTGTTTATGTGGTGTTGGACGAGGAATGAATGTTGGACAGGGCACCAAGAGGACTCACTGCAACGGAATCTTTAAGGTTCATCTACTTCTTTGGCAGCACCTCAAAAGCCCGCGACCTCTACTATCTAGAGGCCAAAAGCATAGGGACACCATCACCACCGAATTCCCCTTGAGTCACACACCATTTCGACTTGGACTTTGGCCGTTCCTTCATTGTCGTTGGGTCAAAATTCTGGAACTCTCTACCCAACAGCAGCATGGGAAACCTGCACCACATGGACTGCAGCCATTCAAGAAGAAGACTTAGCATCTCAAGGATAACTTAGTTTGTAAAATAAATGGCGGCCTTGCCAGCAGTGCCCATATCACAGGAATTAATTTAATTTTTTTACAAACCTTAAGAAGCACATGGGGCCTGGTCTTCACATCAGCAAACTGACATTCAATCACTCCCTCTCAGTATCTGCAGAACCCTGCAAATATGAAGGCGCACAATATTTACATGTGGTACTGCCACAGAAGGGTCAATGGCTGTTTACCATAAGCTGTCATTTAAAGAGCACCCGAATTGGGCCAGAATCCGGATATTCCCAATTAAATTCAAATCAGCCCAGTTTGGATTTGACGCAGATTCAGAATTTCATTTGTTGCTGACCTGTGCTTAAAAAAAAAAGTCAGATATTACATTCATCCAATCATAACTGTTTTTCTTATTCACTTTTGTTATTTTACTGACCATAGGCCAGTCAATTTAAAGCACTGTTGCGCAGGTGACCTTTGGCTGAACCTGTAAATAATCAACGAGACATGGAAATAGTGATTGACAAGTAACCAGTGATTATTCATGGCTGTTACTAGCCAGAATTGCAGAAGTTATCCTGCCAAAAGTCACAGAAGAAATTGTCAGGTGACATGAAAAACAGTGCCATGCAGCAGTTGTTATAAGCTCTGCTATATATTTTGAGGGTGAAGAATAATCGGTACTTGGAGCCAATATTAAACAGATTTGTCCCGTTTGAGTTCATTTGCTTTGTGCTTTCCTGGCTGACCTCCCAACCTTCTCCCCCTGTAAGCTTGAGGTCATCCAAACCTTTGCTGCCCATGTCCTAACTCACACCATGTCCCATTCACCCATCACCCCTGTGCTTGCTGCCCGACATTGGCGCCCAGTCTGGCAATGCCTCGGATTTAAAACTCTTATTCTTGTGTTCAAAATCCCTCCATGGCCTCGTCCCTCCCCATCTCTGCAGTCTCCTCCAGCCTTACAACCTTCTGAGATATCTGCACGTCTCCAATTCTGCTCCAGCATTGGCGGCTGTGTCTTCAGCTACCTAAGCCCTAAGGTCTGGAGCTCCCACCCTAAACCTCTCCACCTCTCTACCTCATCTTTCTCCTTTAAGATGCTGCTTAAAACCTATCTCACCTCTTCTAACATCACCTCATGTGGCTCAGTGTCACATTTTTTCTGATGATGCTCATGTGAAGTGCCTTGGGGTGTTTGATCACATTAAAGATGGCACATAAATGAAAGTTGTTATATTTAAATTTCAAACTTGGGTTGGCTTGTAGTTTTAGGACTAGTTATGTGGCGCTAGTGAAGGGAGAAGTGAGCCAGGGTTGCCATTCTGAATTACTATCCAGGGGACTCTGCTGGATCTGACATGGGTGGACATCAGATGAGGATAAGATTAGACTTGGCTGTATATTTCTTTATTGTAGTACAGCCTGCTAACACTCATGATCAAGAGTATTCAGCGTCTTGCAAGCCTGACACCAAAACATCTAACAATGCTGGAAATAAGCAGCAGGTCAGGCAGCATCTGTGGAGAGAGAAACAGAGTTAACGGCCGAGATTTTACCAGCCCTCTGGAGAGGGGCTGGGAGATGGGACGGCTGGTAAAATGGTGGCAGAAGGCATCGGGAGAGAATCTTGACATCTTCCCACTGCCGCAGGATCTTGTGAGTGGCAGGAATGGCAGTGGTCAATTAAGGTAACTGACTGGCCTATTAACTGCCATTTTAAACCTCCACCAGCAATTTTCCAGCGTTGTAAGAGCCGCCCATTGCGTAGGGAGATCACCAGGTCCATCAAGATGGTCTCCCAGCAGTTGCTTGGGGGGGTGGGGTGGGGTCTTCTGCCAGCAGTAATGGCCAGCCCCATCTGCTGGAGGGTTCATCCTTCCAATTGTCAGGACCTGCCGACCCAGCCCCGACACATTGGAAAAAATTCTCACAGGCCCTTTGAGGGTGCCTCAATATGGAGGCGCCCTCTCCTTCCTGCAGTCTCAGCAGCGGCCACCTCAATCGGTGGCACTGCCGAGGATGCTAAGCTGCCAGACCTCTGATTGGGTCAGCACCTCAGAGAGGCAGGCCGTCGTCCTTAATTGGACGGTGGTCCTAGCAACAGCCTCTTAATTGGCCGCCAACAATAAAATCCCTTCAGTAGTCCCACCTGCATGGCTTCGGGATTTGACCCTGGCATGAGAACCCACTGACAATTCTGAAGAAAGATTATTAACCTTAAACGTTGGGCTGAAGCTTATGGGCCCCCTTGGGACAGGAACGGAAGTGGGGGTCCCATAGAATTGTGTCAGACGGCGGGGGTGGCGATGTGCCCGTCACCTTCCCAATGTCCTTCAATTTAGTCCGGGGCGGGTTATGCCGAGGACAGCCTTCCCACCCCAGGCCAATTGAGGCACTGAAGTGGCCAATTAATGACCACTTAAGGGTCTCTTCCCACATCCACCTCAATTTAATTGCTGCATTGAGGAGACACTGCCAGGTAAAGTCTGGCAGCCTTCTAGTAGGGCCCTCCTTTGGGGGCAATCCAGGGTCTCTGAAAGGCCCCCTACAGCGGTGATTGCCGTCCCCCTGGAAAGACCCCCCTCACCCATTGCCAGGGCCTGCCTGAATGGCCCTGGCAACCCCGGCCCCACTCACCTCTCACAGGATCTCCAGCATTCTCGGCACTGTAGGACCTCCTGCAGTCCCGGCAGTCGCCACTGCTGGTACTGCACAGCTGCCAGCCTTCTAATTGGCTGGCAGCTCTGGAGACAAGCTCGTCCTTCGAGGGACATCTCCTCGATGGTGGGAAGTTAATTGGCTGCCCGCCATTAAATAGCAGAGGGAGGGCCAAGGTGGGGTCTCCTTCTCACCTTCCAGCCTGCTGATGGGATCCCTGTCTTCAAAACAAAATTGAGCCCGTTAACTCTCTTTCTCTCTCCACAAATGCTGCCTGAGCTGCTGAGTGTTTCCAGCACTTCCTGCTTTTATTTCAGATTTCCAGTGTCTGCAGTATTTTGCCTTTGTACCTTAAAAGTCTGTTGCAGGCTTAAAATAGGATCCTTTCACTTATATCAAGCAATTAGGAAGACAAATGGCATGTTGGCCTTTATTGTAAGGGGATTGGAGGAAATGAGTAAGAAGTCTTGCAACAATTGTACAGGGCTTTGGTGAGACCACAGCTGGAGTGCTGTGCATAGTTTTGGTCTCCATATTTAAAGAAGTATATATTTTCTATTGGAGGTAGTACAATGAAGGTTACTAGATTGGTTCCTGGGATGAGAAATTTGTCCTATGACTAGAAGCTGAGTAAATTGGGTCAATATTCTCTGGAGTTTAGAAGAATGGGAGGTGATCTCATTGAAGCACACACGATTCTGAAGGGACTTCGCAGGGTAGACACTGAGAAGTTGTTCCCGCTGGCTGGGGAATCTAGAACACAGGGACACAGTCTTGGGATAAGGGGTCGATCATTTAGGACTGAGATGCGGAGAAATTGCTTCACTCACAGGGTTGTGAATTTTTGGAATTCTCTACCTCAGAGGTTGTGGATGCTCCATTGAGTATATTCATGGTTGGGATAGACAGATTTTTGGACTCTCAGGAAATTAAGCGATATGGGGAGTTGGCAGGAAAGTGGAGTTGAGGCAGAAGATCAGCCATGATCGTAATGAATGGTGGAGCAGGATCAATGGGCCGTATGGTCTACAGCTGCCCCTATTTCTTGTGTTCTTTTGTTCTTATGCAAGCATCCTGTTGCCATCACAACATGAGTCAAATCACATGATTAAGCGAGTGGGCAAAACTCTGGGAAGATGGATTTCAATGTAGGTAAATGTGAGGTAATCCATTTTGGCCCAAGGATGGATAGATCTGGGTTTTTTTTTTTGTAAATGGTGAAAAGCTAGGAACAATGGCAATCCAAAGTGGATTAGGGGTCCATGTACACAGATCATTAGAATATAATAGGTACAAAAATAATCAAAATGCTAACGAAGTGCTGGTCTTTATTATTAGAGGACTAGAATATAAAGAGGAGGAAATTTTGCTACAATTATGTGAAGCCCTGGTTAGACCACATCTGTGCACAGTTCTGGCCACCGCACCTTAGAAAGGATATACTGGCCTTGAAAGGAGTGCTGCACAGATTTAGCAGAATGTTGCCAGGATTAAACTACGAGGAGAGATTACATAAACTAGGTTAAGGGGTGATTGGATTGAGAGTTTTAGAATTTTGAAAGGGATTGGTAGGGTAGAGAGATAGAAGCATTTTCCACTGGTAGGAGAGTCTAGGCCATAAGGACATACCCTGAAAATTTAAGTCAATCCTTTCAGGAGAGAAGTTAGGGAACACTTCTTCACAAAAAGGTGTTAAAAGCGTGAAGCTCTTTCCCACAAAAAGCTCAATTAATAATTTAAAATTTGAGATCGATAGACTTTGGCCAGACAAGGATAGTAAGGGATATGGAGCCAAGATGAGTGATTGGAGTTAGGACACAGATCAACCATTATCTCAGACACAAAAACAAGAAATGCTGGATTCACTCAGCAGGTCTGGCAGCATCTGTGGAAAGAGAAGCAGAGTTAACGTTTCGGGTCAGTGACCCTTCTTCGGAGTTCCGAAGAAGGGTCACTGACCCGAAACGTTAACTCTGCTTCTCTTTCCACAGATGCTGCCAGACCTGCTGAGTGAATCCAGCATTTCTTGTTTTTGTTTCAGATTTCCAGCATCCGCAGTATTTTGCTTTTATTTAACCATTATCTCAGGGTTGTCCAACTTTTTTGTGTGGGTGGCCACATTAAAATTTTGGTCTTACATGGGGGGCAAGTGAGACAATTTCGGAAAGATAAAGGCATTAAAATTTATCTTACTATTAATCAAAACAACAACAAAGCTGCATTTTGGGAAGAAGCTTTAAATGAAAAGATTAATTTATTGACTTACTTTCTGCTCACTATGTTGAACACTGATTCAGTGAGATACCTGGCATTTCTTTTTGCTTGCACAAGTAGTCAATGTTTGCCCGCACACTTCTTGTAATGCGGTGTATTCTAGATGGATGCCATTCTGTCTGGAGTGATCTTAATCACTCTCTCTCCCTCTTTCTCTGCCCCCACTTTCTTTGTCCCCCTCTCTCTCATTGTTCAGCCTCTTTCTCTGCCCTCTCTCCCTCTCTCTATCCCCTTTCCCCCTCTCTCTGCTTCTTCTCTCTCTGTCCCCCTTTTCCTCTCTCTCTCTCTGCCCCCTCTCTTTCTCTGTCCCCTTTCCCCCTCTCTCTCTGCCCCTCCCTCTCTTGGTCCCTCTTTTCCTTTCTTTCTCTCTGCCCCCTCTCTCTCTGTCCCCTTTCCCCCTCTCTCTCTCTCTGCCCCTCTTTCTCTCTCTGTCCCCATTTCCCTCTCTCTCTCTCTCCCCCTCTCTGGCTCCCTTTTCCTCTCTCTCTCTGCCCCCCTTCCCCGTCTCTCTCTGCCCCCCTCTGTCTCCCTTTCCCCCTCTCTCTGTACCCCTTTCCCACTCTCTCTATCCTCTGTCTCTCTCTCTGTCTCCCTTTCCCTCTCTCTCTGCTCCTGTTCTCTCTCTGCACCCCTCCTCCCCCCCCCCCCCCCAGGTCCTCCCCTTCTCTCTCTCTTTCTCTGACAGTTGCAAAGAGCAGGAACGCTCAGCAGGTGGTTGATCAGTTTTTAAAAAAATCTCAAGTCATTTCACAGTTGACAGATCCTAACATTGGGAACAGCAGTTTCTGAACTTCGGACAGATTCAGAGTTTTTTAAAAGGCCGCCGGAAAACCCCGTATCTGTCCGAAGTTCAGAAACCGTTGTTCCCGATGCCAGGACCTGTCAGCTGTGAAACTGACTTGTGATCTTTTTTAAAAGCCGGTCTGACAATGAGGAATTTCTCAACTGCAGTCACGGACCCCCGGTGAAGATGAGCAACGACCCCGGGTACAGTTTACACTCGCGGGCCGGATGGAAACCTTTGGCGGGCCAGATCTTGGCCTGCGGGCTGTATGTTGGACAAGCCTGCATTATCTCATTGAATGGTGGAACAGACTCAAGGAGCTGAATGGCCTCCTCCTGTTCCAATGCTAAAATTAATATCCAATTGGTGTTCAAATAGAGGTGACCTCCCCCCCTCCACCACCCCCACCACATGTAGGAAAATTTAAGCTGTCTGTTAGTATTAACACAAGTTGGTAAGGAAAGCATAGACTGTACGATATAAATGATTTTCAAGAAATGGGGAGGGAGGCATTACGTGGAGAAAATATATGGACACATTTACAGGCTATATTTAAAAACATGCCAATCATTTGAAGTAGTATTGCGTGATTTGGCAGAGGAGGGCATGAATTGGATAGGTTGTCCTCCGACAGGCTAACCTACAAAGCTGATGAACAGCTTCAATAAAGCTGGGGCAACCTCCAAAAAGCTGACAACTGAAAAAAAAATTACAATTGAAAATGGCCCTAAATAAAGCCCTATGACCCAGGCCACTGATTCAACCTGGCTCAATCAGTTAAATTCCTTTCTATTTTGTTGGCTTTCAGGAGTTTTATGAGCGGGATGGCATTGCACAGTTCATTTTGTTCCCCCTTTGAAAACCAAAACCCAGGAGTGCACAAAAAAGAAGCAGGTCTACCAGGAGAGTGATGAAGAGCAGGAACCTTTCATGATTTTAGCTAGAGCTCCCCCCAATATCCCATCTGCTGGAAGATTGGGAGAGGATCTGAAATGCATAAAAGTGCAATTTTTGTGCGAGTGGATTTAGAAATTTTTAACAAGCAGTAGTGAGCTCCGACGATGTAGAATTTATTTCCTGGGGGAGCAAGCGAAATGTCAGGGCATTTTGACTTTTGACCCTTTTAGGTGCACTTTCCAGCATTATGAAGTGTACTACTGTGACTCCTCATTAAGTGATGAGAGCGATTAGACAGAAAGACCCAGAGGAATGTCAGTGACAACAAGGGGTGTCACAGTTTAATATACCCTCATGTCGATAGAGTTTAGATTGTGTAGATCTGAGTTCAGTGACTAAATTTGCAGCACTTCACAAAAGAAGCTTTTCACACGAACCCTGGGTAACCTTAGTAATTCGATGTCTTTTGCTGAATGCAGTTTTTAAATCTACAGAGCGTCATGAGTTTCTTTATTTAATCTTAAGCAATGCAGTGAGGTACGTGGATTCCAGTTCCTTGAAGATCTCTAGAGGGTTTATGAACAGTTAAACTAGTATGTGCAATACAGAACAATATATACACTGAACCTTTATTTAGAGTGTTCCAGTGCAGAGTGATGATGGCTTCTCTAGTCACATGACTACAGCCTGGTACTTAGCTCATTAGCATACTGAGTTCTTAAAGAGACATCACTCTTAAAGCGATCATACAACATTGCATTTCTTTCCAAAGATAAGACTCATACGCTACAAGTGAAAATACACAGAATTGGATAATATCAACATTAGTTATACAGGGATAGAGACTATAAGATTTCCAAGAATAAGGATAGGGATTGTGAAATTTACGAGTGCAGAAGCTTAAGAGTCCATATATCGTTTTGGTGGTTTGACAACTCTTCCAGATCTTGTTACGGTATAACCTTCTGGGGATGTGGATTTCACCCTTGGCTGTCCTTGGCTTACAAACGTGTTGTCAATGTGTTGGTTGTTGTCCTGTTGTTCCATCACACCCTCATCATCAGAGTGTGTTCTTTCAAGTCTGCGTGCACAATTGGAGTATTGCACACTTCTCTGAATTGGCTTCGGTTCCTCCTCAACACCTCTCTGTTAGATGTTGTAACCTTGTACGACCTAGGCTCACTGCATACTTTGGATACCTCTGTGGGTAATCATGTTCTCATTGTGGGGTGTATGACTGTGACCTTTTGTCCTACATGTAGTTGAGGTAGCTCCGTCCATGCATGTTGATCATGCACCAGGACAGACGATGGCTTGGCTGAATCGTTCTCACCTGCTGAGCAGTGGGGACCTACACCAAGGCCTCGCCGCCACCAGTAAAAAGTGGCGGGGCTGTAGGCGACCACCATTCAACCCGTGAACTGTATGTAACCTGGTATGTGGGGAAAGTAATGCACACGACTAAAAGTGATAAACAAGTCCACAGCAGGGATGTAGGATATGTGATGTGACAGCAATGTGGTGTAACTGAACTGCTGAAGGGGATGCGGATGTATTAATACCTGTGCGGTCTGATGAAGGCTTGCCTAAACTTACTGCTAAATTTGACCTGTCATGTGGGCAGGTTGCTTGGAGACCGGAGGTCGGCAGAGTGAAGTAATGCCTTGTTATCAGACAAGGGCTGGAGAACAGAGAACTAGCTATGCAATGTGGGAGAAACTTGAGGGATGAGGCTACCAAAAATAATCAGAGGTCAAAACTGGTGAAAGGTTGACCGACTGTGGCTGACATAGAGCACCCGCGGCGTTAGCAACAGCTGACCGACCAATCGAGGGTAGTCAGGTCCGGCCCATCCCGAGCTGATCATGTAGGTAGCATGCACAAAACAAAGTATAAGAAAGCTGCTCCGAAGTGCTGCCCAGCTAGGTCAGGACTAAGCAGTCTGATCAACTACTTGGAGAATCAGAAGGGGAGGACTGATCACCTGCTTTGTTCCGACTCAGATGAATCTAAGTAACCCAGTTTACGTGGACACGTGAGTATAATCTCTGTTGAAGATAAGATTTTGAAATGCTGAATAAACGTGCTATGTGTAAACAATAATTTGGTAGTCTTGCGTCATTGATACCCAGAGTAAACCTCCGGACCAGTCGTGGGGATAGACTACAGGGCCTCCCTGGCATCGGGGATCATGGCAGGCCTCCCCCAGAAGAATTATCCAGGCCCCCCCCGCCATGACCCCCGATGTCGGAGGCCTGGTAAAATTCAGCCCACTGTGGCAGGGTCACAATGTGAAATGCCTACTCATCTTCTGGCTGAAAATCGCTCCACTCTGAGACTTGTCTCAGGTCTATTTCACTGTGGATTTAGTGTATCAGCTTACATTTATGCAGGTCTCTGGCATTCTCCTTGCTGCTGTTGCCATATTTCTGCGCCTGTCTCCTGTTTGGTTGGTGTACTGTTGTGACCTCTGGCCATGTCTTTAGAGCCAGATTGCTTGCATAGTTGGGCCCAGTGTTCTTTTGCACCGCATGCCTTGCAAAGATCTTGAAATGCAGGACAACTTTGAAATGAGTGGGACAAACTGCACTGACCACACAATTTACTTGATTTTAGTGACTTGGTTACCATGCCAATACTGTCACCTGCATCTAGCGCTTGCAGATGCTATTGACTAGCTACAATGGCTTTGTATTTTCTGTCATCTTCTAGCAGCACAAAAAATGCTGTGACCTTTCTTTTTCCCCAAGAGGTCTTTTTGAAGCACTTCAGTAGGTGTTGAGACAATCACCAGCTCCATTATTCGCTCCAACAGCTTAATTTCTGAAAAATCGCATTCATTGCCCTTACTACGGCATCGACTGGTGAATTGATCTATTGATTCCTGTGGCTGTTGCCTGTAGGGCATCAATTTCAGACAATGAATTCCAAAATTCACTCTTACCCAAAGCTGATCTTCTAGCACTTTCCATATCTTTGCAAGATCTTTCTGATCTTCTTCAGATAAGCGAGAGGTATGGATTCTGTATAACCCCTCATTTCCAACTGCTATCAGTATGTTCACAGCCTGCTTCTCTGGTTCTGTAACCACTTGGTCAATGAAGCATGACTGCATTCTTTGTTTAAAAAGTTTGAACTCAGATAGGATATCAATGACCTTCCAGTTTGTGCTGGGAAATTTGATATCCATCCTTCTGCTGTTCTTTTGCATTCTCCTCTATATTTAGCATTGTTCAGCTATGTGTGTGCCTTCAGCACTTTAATTATTATGACTTTTCTATTTGTGGCTTAAAACTTGTTCTATTGACTACACTGTTACTCCTTTAAGAAATCCATTTTTTTCTAAGCTAGCTGCTTTGATGGAGTGTAACAGGTGCTTGACAGTGTACTCTGTTTTTTCTCTTCCAGCAATTTGCTTATATGTTTACACAGCTGTTCAATAGACAGTTCAAGATTTCCTCTGCTTTTTTGCGAGAGTTTATTTATCTTCTTCATGCTTGACTGGTTCAATGTTTTTTTCAGCCTTGGCTGTGTGAATGGAGACTCTGCTGTGTTTGGGGTTTCTCACACTTTTTTTCAGATGCCTTCTGTAATGGTGTGAGCTCAATCCCATTTTTTTGCTCTTTCCCAGGGAACCTTTAAAAAAATCAGGTTTTTAGCACTTCAAAGCTTTTTGTTAAACTGGGATTCCTCGACCATTGGCACAATCACTCACCTGATCACAGGAATTTATTTGTAGCCTGTCATTCAGTGCTCTGTCTCGCACAGCTGGAGATAAGCTTTTTCTTCTTTCCACTGTTTGGGCCAGTATTTCTATTGAAATTTCTCTCTTTTGGCCATAGGAAGGGTCACTTTCACAGTTGTTTTAGCCATGCTCTTCAAGCTTATACCTTGTCTTTTCACCACCGCTGCCACCAAATCATGAGTTTCTTTGTGTTGTGTTAAGCAACAGAAAGAGGTGCGTGGATTCCAGTTCCTTGAAGATCCCTAGAGGGTTTATTGATAGTTAAACTAGTATATACAATACAGGGCAAACTATATGCAGAACCTTCATTTAGGGTGTTCCAGTGCAGAGTGACTATGGCTTCTAATCACATAACTATATCCTGGTACTTAGCTCATTGGCATACTGAGCTCTTAAAGGGACATCACTCTTAAAGCGATTATACAACACAGGGTTGAAATAAAAGGAAGCAAGGATTTACAATGCTCAGTGACTTCCCTTCAGAACAGTCTAAAAAGGCATTTATCAGTCAGCAGGAGTCAGTGATTGATACATACGACAGAATTTGACACAAATTTGTCTGTTAAACGGCACAAAGCTTTACTAAGCAAATATCCAATAGACAACACTCAGTCACATTACGGTAAACAGAAAGTATTACAACATCGGGAAAGCCTGTTTACTTGTCAGTTAAGAGTGCCACCGCACCCCTGCCCCTTGATGCTAGTACAGAAATTTGGCACTATGTGACTGGCCATTTAAGTCATATTACGATGATACAATAAACTGCAAGAGTGAAGCAACATAATTGCTACACTGCCCGTTTCTCTTGCGGGAATTTTAAATTATTATTTGTCACAGTTCTTAAAAATTCTTAGAAAGTAATTCTGTTACTTGGTGGAAGCTAAAGTCAGGCATCGTAAACGTAAATTACCCACAGTAGTGCAGAATATTAGAATTCTTTTTAATATAAACTTTGATGATTAGAGCATAACTCATACACACAACACAATATTTTCTGTAGTGGTTTGCCATATTGTCAATAGTTATCACTTTTACTTTTAACTTGTAAGCAGCTTTGTGATTATCTGGTAATTTGTTTGCATATGCATATCTAAATTATTCAGTTGGAAAGTAAGAGCCAACAATAAACTCCAAAGTTATTTCAGGTAAACTTGATCAACAATGAAAGGAAGGAGCATAGGATGGGAGGAGGTCATTCAGTCCCTCCAGTCTTATCCACCATTCAATTATATCATGGCTGACATGTACCTCAATTCCATTTGCCCACCTTCGCTCCACATCCCTTCATACCATTATCCAACAGCAATCTTTTTATCTTAGGCTTTAAAGCTCAAATTGTCCCATTATCTAGAGACTTTTGGGAGAGAGAATTCCAGATTTCTGCTGTCTCTTGTGTGGAACAAGTGCTTCCTGATTTCTCTCCTAAGTGGCCTAGTTTTCATTTTAAGATTATGTCCCCTTGTTTTAATTCCCCCATCAGCGGAAATAATTTCTCTGGTGTACCTGCCCTATTGAATCCTTTAAAATTTTAAACACCTTAATTAGATCACCCTCAATCTTCCACACTCAAAGGAATGCAAGCCAAGTTAATTTGGCCCTCTAAGCTCCAGTATCTTTCTGTTGAATATGCGCTGCACCCCTCCAAGGATAATATATATCCTAATATATTCTTCCCGAGGTGCAGTTCCCAAAACTGAAAACAATAGTCATATTTACACAAAGGGTAGTGAAAATTTGTAACTCCAAAGTAATTTTAAGTAAACCTGATCAAGTATGAAAGGAACGAACATGGGAACAGGAGGAGGCCATTCATCCCATCTAGCCTGTTCCATTCATTCAATAAGATCATGGCTGATCTATACCTCTAACTGAATGATGGAACCGATTCGAGGGGCTGATTAGCCTATGCTTGTTCTTAAGTTCCATTACTCCATATGGACCAAGGGTCTATCCAAACTGAACCAACTTCCTCCCCATTGCATTCCAGCCGCCTTGAGCTAAAGACCAATATTTCATTAGACTTTTTGTTTTTTTTTGTACCTGTCTACTAGCTTTAACTTATTTGTGCACTTGGACTCCCAAATCTCTTTCTTGCTCTACAGTTCTTAGCTTCTCACCTTTTGTAAAGCTTTCCCATTTATCTCTCTTGGGCCTGCATTGAACTCCATTTACCATAGATTTGCCCATTGTTAATTATCAGTTCATACTGAGCTGACAGGAGGCAGGAATTCTTCCTAAAGTATAGACACATCATTGTACAAACATTTTTCTGCCCTAAGTTGGACTGATCCAAAAAGTCTCCAAATTGGCAACTTGGGGTTAAACCATTAAAACTTAGCTATTGAGAACAGCTAAGTTTGAACATCAATTAAGTCTGGCTACTATACTGTCCTTTGGCACTTGTGTCATGTTTCAGAATGTTGCTAAAATATGTTATGAATTAAATCTGTTTTACATTTAGTTTTCCTAGAGTGTCATAGTGAGGAGGGGGTTTTACTGAGCATGGAAAGGAAAAGCAGTAGGAACCGATACCAAGGTCCTTACCATCCAGGAAACATTAAGGCCACATTGCTGAATGATTTGTACTGATGAAGCACTTGTTCGAGGTCAAGCTTGAAGTGACATCTGGGAGAAGACTATGCAGTTGTATTTAGTGATCACCGACCCTTCTAGGGGTAAGTGTGCCAATGTAGATGCCATATGCTTAGCAGCAAGTATCACAGTCAGTGGAGAAAGATGTCCTGCATTCTCCTAGTATTTGCTGACAGTAAGGAATCTTGTCCAACATCAACATTTTTCAGAAAATCATGGCATTTGGTTATCTTCCAATGTACGCTGGTAGGAGTTGAGGATACCTGCTCTCAGTGCATTTTTGGAGAATTACTCCTGTGATTAGAACCATCTCCAAAGTTATATTAACGTCTTCCATTGATGCATGTGCTCTCTTCACAGGTAAAAAGTCATCCGTTTCTGGCACCTCGGAAGACAAAGGAACAGCAGCAAACAGACCATTCCTCTGCAAATATTTTTGCACCATTAAACATCAAGAATAATAAGGTCCAGCATCGTTAAGCTTAGTTAAGGTAACAGCTTTGCTAGTAAGAGGATGTCAATAGGGGCTTCTTTCAAGATACTTGAGGTGCAGTTATCCTCAATCTTCTTCAAATCTGCCTGAGGAAGTTGGCCTTTAGCAGATCTTTGTGAGTAGAGGATCTTGTTTCCCCCAGGTAAGGAAGGGCTCTAGGGCTCCCCTCTCAGCCTTTTCCCGGTTTGGTCGTAACAGGGTTCAATTTTAAAACACAGTGTTTTTAGTTTCCCCTCCGTGAGTCCTTGCTCACTGCTCTCTAATTGTAATTGCAGAGAAATCAACCAGACAGGTTTTCTCAGATTTAAACAAGTAAGGTGTAAGTTTATTAACCTTTAAACACGAATTCAGTTAAAACGACTAAAAATACGCGACGTGACTATGCTAGCATGAATACGCAATAAACACACACACAACTAGAGATGGAGGAGGAGAAAGAATTAAAGGGGAAAGGTTTGAAATTATAGTTGGAGTTCAGTTACTGGTTTTGGGTTGGATGTGAAGTCTTTGATTGAAGTTAAGTCTTGCAGTTCTCATTGGGACCCAGTGCACACTTTCAAACTTGTTTTGCTGGTCTTCTCTCTTGAGACTTAAGTTATTTCCGTGGGTCCCTGGGACTTTGCATGAGAGAGAGACAGACAGAGAGAGGGAGACCTTCCTCCTTGAATTTCAATTCCAGTCTCTTCCTAGAACTGTTCTGTGAGCACAATTCAATTAACTCCAGGTTGGCCAGCAGGTTAGTCATGTGACTAGCTCCTTAAGTGGAACGGCCTTGCCTGCAAGGTTTGTGGATTCCTCAAAGCGAACAAGACACTGTCAGCGAGGGGTGGGTGGGGGTGGGGGTATGGTGGTGGTTGGAATGCTGGCTCTTACACATTCAATGTGTTCAATGTCTCTTGATCATCACTATTGACAAAACCCATCTGGCTAATTGAATCAGGGAGTACTCCCATTGTCTCTCCATACAAATATCTTTTAGAATGCAAATGTGCAGCCATGTTTTCAGACACTGTTCTGTGGTCTTTTTAAAACAAGTTATGTTCAATGTCCAGTAAGGGTTCAAATAATGTTCCATATGGCGAAATTAATAGATTTCCATCTGGCAGGTGTGGTTTCCATCACATCTCCACATCCTGGCTGAGTGAAATGCGACATTAGGGGAGCATACATTTCTCTCAGTCATTCTCATTCATTCAGTAATCTTAAAAATTGTTACAGGCTGTCTTTCCTTAGTAGCAGTGCTGCTTTAAACTGTCCCTTTTCCCTTGAGGTGGGTCTGAGGTAGTTATGTGTTGCCCAAGGGGTTTTAAGTTTCTTCACTATCAGCCTGCAATATATTGGGAATGGACATCCCAATAAACATGTGATTTTTATGGAGGTTTGTAGTTTGCACATTTTCATAACTGTCTAGGATGCCTTTGTTCCTGTTGAGGCCTGCAGCGGGAGGTTTATATTTAATTAGCCCTGATTTGGAATTCTGACCATGGGAGTTTGGCATTGGGTGGATCCACTCTGATCTCTCTTTCAGTGCTCTGATGAGTCATGCAAGTGCTTTTCACTTTAGGGGATGTTTGGTTCCCTTTTCTCTTGACTGTGGGGAAGGATTCTTTGCTCATTTTCCTTTGTCCTATGGGAAATTCCTGCTTTCAGGTATTCGTCCAAATTCTACTGCACTCCCCAGCGGCATTTCAACTAGGTGAGGCATTATCCTCATAGTTTCTCTGCCCTCTTGAGGATTTTCTTTGTCCCTGCAGGTTTCTGTAAATGCAGTGAGAAACTCTGGTGGGGAGCTTCTAGTGTCTGCATTTACATAGGAGGATGTGGGGTCTAATTCTTTCAACATTTCGGGGTTGGCTGTTCGGACAGTCGGGTTAGCCATTTGGGATTCCTCTCCGATCTCCTTTAACCTGTCCTTTTTGTCCCTGTTTCCCCTTTCCTCTCTAACTTCTTGCCAGCCCTGTGCCTGTCTGTCCCCTTTTGTTCTTGGCAGTGATCCCTTGCAATTCACCAGCCCTCTGCTGGAGGGTCCACCAAACGCCAGTACAGGACTTAGGGATGCAGATTTCACTGTGGGTTGGGGTTTCCCCTCAACCTGGCACATGTGGCAACTCCTACAGTACTCCACCATATCTTTGTGGAGTTTTGGCCAGTCAAACTGCTGTCTTATGCGAGCTATGGTTTTTTGTATACCGACATATATATCCATTGTAATCTCATGGGCCATTCTTATTTCTCTCCGGTACCTCTGCGGCACCACTAACTGGTGAACCACTGTCCACTCTTTGTCCTCAGGTCTGTGAGGAGAACTCCACTTCCTCATCAATACCTCATTCTTTAAATAATAGCAGTCAGGGACTCCCTCTGCTTCAATTTCAGACTGAGCAGCCTGTGCTAACTCTCTCAGTATTGGGTTGGTTCACTGAGCCTCAGCTATGGAAGATTCATTTAATCCATTCCCTTGGTCCTCTAACTTTCCAAAGAAAGTATCAGACAGATAGACCACATGGTCATCTGCCTGCAGTGCCAATTCAGTCTCCTCTGGGGGAGCTGGTTTGATCATGGCCCGATTCATTACTAATTCAGGGGAATTGCAGGGGACCATCTCCTGCCACTGCCCTGTCTCTCTGACCTCCTGTGCTCTTTTTACCACTACTGGGGAAGCTACCACCTTCGCCCCCGCCAGATCATTACCTAGGAGCAGGTCAACGCCGTCCACAGGAAAACTAGGTACAATCCCTATGGTCACCGGTCCCGAAACTAGGTTGCACTCCAAGTGCACCCAATCTAAATGTACAGGCGTACACTGCCCTCCAATGCCATTTACCACCATTCTGGTATTTATGCACTCTCTCACTCTCCACTCGAGGGGTATGGGGTTACTCCCCCTTTCGACACAAAATCCTGATAACCTTCAGGAATCCTATTAAATTTTCCAGCAGTCACAGCAGTATGTTTTCTGGACCTTACTATTGTTCAGCTGTGCTTTCCATCAGGGTCCTTTCTCCTTCACTGAGTAGGTGTGCCCTGATTAACCCTACTGGCTTTCCTCGTAATTTCCAGCATTCAGCTCTTAGATGACCTGCTTTATTACAATGGAAGCACACAGATCTCCGGGTCCCAGTCCTGCTTACAGCCCCTTCCTTTTTGGCTGGAGGAGGGCCCCCTGTGTGCCCTGCTTTTCTTTCTCTCCCATGACTGCTTGGGCTCCTATCACCTTCTCACCCTTTGTCCTTTTCGGATTTGTGAGGGTGACTAGGAAAGGTTTTCCCCTGGAAAATCGACTTGTATATTAGGGCAAACTCATCAGCTAGAACTGCAGCTTGCTTCACTGTGCACTTTTTGTTCCTCCACATGGGTCTTTATGGAGAGGGGGAGAGAGTTTTAAAATTCCTCTAGCAAAATTACCTCTCTGAGGTTTTCATAGCTGGGCTGTACTTTAAGAGCCCTCAACCACTGGTCAATAGCCAGCTGCTTACTTCTCTCAAACTGCAAATAAGTTTGATCAGCTTACTTCCTGAGGTTTCGAAACTTCTGGCAGTCGGCTTCCAGTACTAGCTCATAGGACCCGAGGATAGTATTTTTTCATAATTTGATGGACTCTCATCTGGCAACAGGGAATAAACTTCTTGGGCTTTTCCTGTTAGTTTACTTTGCAACAGAAGAGTCCAACTCTCAGCTGGCCACTTTAACTGCCTTGCAAGTTTCTCAAAAGATACAAAAAATGCTTCCACGTCTCCCTCATTGAATTATGGGATCAGTTGGGAAATTTAAAAATTCTATACACAGCCCTACACTTGTATTTTTTATGCTTTCACTGGGGTTACTCTGACACCCTCTAGTTAACTCAAGCTGCCTCAGCTCTCTTTCCTCCCATTCCTTCCAGAAATTTATTTCCCTTTCTCTCTCCTCCCTCTCTTTTTCCTTCTCCTGTCTCTCCCTTTCTCTCTCTCTTTCCCTGTCTTCTAATTCAAGTTTCCTCTGTTCTAATTGTATCTTTGCTAACGATACCCTGTCGGAGTCTATCTTTCACCCTGTCTCTGCTTCTTCAGATTGGAGGAAAAAATGGTTGGCCACTAGTCTTTGGAGTTCTGATTTCCTAGCCTTGGCACGGAAAGTGATCCCACACTGCTCAACCATATTTCTTAACTCTTACATAGACAGTGCCTTTACTTATCCAAAGTTTCTTCACCCTGGCTTAGGGAGTTACTGGTTTCAGTCACAGACATGTTAGTGTTCTAGTACACACAACCACAAGAAAACCTGTATTGAAATCTTTTCCATTTTTGATTGGGATCAATTTGATTTCCCACTTTCAATTTCTTGTTTGTCTATGGGTCCAATCTGGGACACTAGCCGTCAAATTTCTGTTATGACTAGGTGAGGAAGGGGTCTTGGGCTCCCCTCTCAGCCTTCTCCTGGTTTGGCTGTAACAGGGTTTAACTTTTAAAACACAGTGTTTTTGGCTTCCGCTCAGTGAGTCCTTGCTCACTGCTCTTTAATTGTAATTGTAAAGAAATCAATCAGACAGATTTTCTCAGATTTAAGCAAGTAAGGTGTAAGTTTATTAACCTTAAAACACAAACTCAGTTAAAACTACTAAAAATATGTGACGTGACTATGCTAGCATGCATATGTGATAAACACACACAAATAGAGACAGAGGAGGAGAAAGAATAAAAGGGGAAAGGTTTGAAATAATAGATGGAGTTCAGTTACTGGTTTTGGGTTGGATGTAAAGTCTTTGATTAAAGTTAAACCTTGCAGTTCTCATTGGGGCCCAGTGCACACCTTCAAACTTGTTTTGCTGGTCTTCTCTCTTGAGGCTTAAGTTATTTCCGTGGGTCCCTGGGACTTTGCGTGAGAGAGAGAGAGACAGACACAGAGAGAGGGAGACCTTCCTCCTTGAATTTCAATTGCAGTCTCTTCTCTGTGAGCACAATTCAATTAACTCCAGGTTGGCCAGCAGGTTAGTCATGTGACTAGCTCCTTGAGTGGAACAGCCTTGCCTGCAAAGTTTGTGGATTCCTCCAAGCTTACCAGACACTGTCAGTGGGGGGGGGGGGGGGGGAGGGCACTGCTGGCTCTTACACATTCAATGACTCTCAATGTCTCTTGATCATCACTATTGACAAAACGCTTCTGGCTAATTGAATCAGGGAGTACTCCCATTGTCTCTCCATGCAACTGTCTTTTAGAATGCAAATGTGCAGCCATGTTTTCAGCCACTGTTCTGTGGTCTTTTTAAAACAAGTTATGTTCAATGTCCAGTAAGGGTTTAAATAATGTTCCATATGACGAAATTAATATATTTCCATCTGGCAAGTGTGGTTTCCGTCACAATGTTAATTACAAGCATGATGTGTCCACTTCATTCACCTTGCGTTAAGAAGTTTATACAGCCTTGTTTGGATGCTCTGAAAGAAAGACCTTGCATTTATATAGCAATTTACAAGACCTCAGGACATCCCAAAATGCTTTAAAGCCAATGAAGTACTTTTTGAAGTGTCATCACCGTTATAATGTAGAAAATGCAGCAGCCAATTAGTGCAGAGCAAGCTCCCAAAAAATGCTGTGTGATAATGACTGGATAGTCTCTTTTTTAGTGATATTGATTGAGGGATAAATGTTGTCCAGGACACTGGGAATAACTCCTCTGCTCTTACTCAAAATAGTGCCATGGGACCTTTTATGTCCACCTGAAACAGCAGATGGGACCTCATTTTAATGTCTTGTCCAAAAGACAGCAACTTTGACAGTGTAACACTCCCTCAGTACTGCACTGGAGAATCAGCCTAGATTTTTATGCTCAGGTCTCTGGAGTGGGACTTAAACCCACAGCTAACTTAGAGATGAGAATACTACACACTGAGCCATGGTCGGCACTCTGTGACAATCTCTCTCCCAGACCCTGAGCTGCCTAAAAGACACAAGTGAGCTGATCAAAGTGGCTTTTCCAGCCTAAAGTGTTGAGTACATCAAGTGGAAGCTGCTGCAACATATGTTGCAGCAGCCTCAGTAAAATGACAACAGACGTAGAGCACTTGCATCGCACAGGGAGGTTACAGCAGCCTTGGATAATACCGTAGGAGGCACTACAACAACTTATGCAGATGCATTGTCCTGTGTCTTGGCTGGCCAGTGCACCACATGAGAACATGGTCTTTTGAGGCATAAAGTGAGGTAGCTCACTGTCTTTGTTGGTTGCCTATCACATTGTCAGTGGTCCTTTTTGAATGCTATTTCCAGCAGAATTGTCAATGGAACATAGCTCGGATTCCTGGTATGTGGTGTCAGGGAGCCCCTGAAACTCAGGTCAGTGCTCACTATTCTGCTTCCTCAGGAGTGAAATATCATCACCCATCTGGAACACTGCTGTGGACCACAGGTATGTGGAGGTAGATTAGAAGTAACAGGTTAGAATCACAGAAGGAAGCCATTTGGCCCATCATGCCTGTGGCTGCTCTTTGAAAGAACTATCCAATCAGTTCCACTCCCCTGCTCTTTCCCTCTTTTTCACCTAATAAAATACAATGCCAGTGTGAGGAGCCATTACAAGCATTGGAAATTGATGGGCAGGACAAGACAAGACGGGGCGGCACAGTGGCGCAGTGGTTAGCACCGCAGCCTCACAGCTCCAGGGACCCGGGTTCGATTCTGGGTACTGCCTGTGCGGAGTTTGCAAGTTCTCCCTGTGTCTGCGTGGGTTTCCTCCGGGTGCTCCGGTTTCCTCCCACATGCCAAAGACTTGCAGGTCGATAGGTTAATTGGCCATTATAAATTGCCCCTAGTATAGGTAGGTTGTAGGGAAATATATAGGGACAGGTGGGGATGTGGTAGGAATATGGGATTAGTGTAGGATTAGTATACATGGGTGGTTGATGGTCGGCACAGACTCGGTGGGCCGAAGGGCCTGTTTCAGTGCTGTATCTCTAAACTAAATTAAACTAAAGACCAGCTGGTCCATCATGCCTGTCCTGCACCATAATGGATGGACCATCATGACTAACCATTTCATTTCATTCCACCACCCCAGCTCCCGCCCCATCCTCTCCTACTCCTGGGAGAGGCATAAATCCAGGACCAACAGACATGGAGATATTGAAGACTGACAAAAGTTCCATCTGCTAGTAGATTGCATCTGGTGTTTAAAGATGATTAAAGGAGTCAATAGGGTAGATAGAGAGAATCTAATTTCCTCTGGTGGGGGAGTTCAGAGCAACGGGGCATAACCATAAAATTAAGGCTAGGCCGTTCAGGGGTGATGTCAGGAAGCATTTCTTCACACAAAGGGGAGTGAAAATCTGGAGTGTTCTCCCCTAAAAAGCTGTTGAGGCTGGGGATCAATTGAAAATGTCAAAACTGAGATGGATAGAGTTTTGTTAGAGGAAGGCGTTAAGGAACGAGGATGCGTAGATGAAGTTGAGTTACAGATCAACCATGATCTAATTGAATGGTGGAACAGACTTGAGATTGCGAATGGTCTCCTCCTTTTCCTCTGTATGAAATGAATTACTTATTTGGCATGTTTAATTTCCCCAAACATTCAAGGAAAGTAATTCCCAATGCAATGTTTACTAAAAACATATTGCAGTCTGGTGAAAAAGAAAAAAATTCAGTTAGAACATTAAATAATAGAAGCTCCTGGTGGAAAAAAATGGCTGTGGTATATTCCTCACACAACTCTAAACTCAAAACCCTAAGTATCTTTGAGTATTCCATTCAAATTCTGAAACTATTCCAGAATCGTATACATGCAACTTGGAACATTAATTCAGGATGTTTTCTTTTCAGGTAATAATCCTGCTGAACGTCTTGTCCGTTACTCAATATGTGTCAGTTTAATGCTTGTTTGTTATAATGTTAATGATTTCTTCCCTAAATCCATACCTAATACGTCTACCTAATTCTTATATTCCAGACAGGGCAGTCTGCGGCAAAGGCACATATAGTGGCGTGAGTCATGTTTCCAGGTTTGCAGGGACTCTTGGATTATGTTCGAAGTACTGCCAGATTTGATGTTCAATAGAATTGCCAATATATAAAAGTAAAATATTTTGCTTCACACAGAATAAACACTTAAATATTTATTTCAATTGATTCGTTGCACTGATTCATGATCTCATGCAGAGTGGTCAGCAGCTTGTTAATCATCATTTCCCTGATTTCTCCCAATGGTCAGTGCTATCACAGCAAAACTACGCACTGTGTAGAATGGAGCCACAGCGTAAAGGTTAACCATTTGAGGAACAGTTGTTTTTTTTTTATTCGTTCTTCGTTGTGAGCCAGTATTTATTGCCCATCCCTAATTGCCCTTGAGAAGGTGGTGGTGAACTGCCTTCTTGAATCACTGCGGTCCATGTGGTATAGGCACACCAACAGTGCTGTTAAGGAGGGAGTACCAGGATTTTGACCCAGCAACAGTGGAAGCTTGGTTGAGTTGCAGCAGTGCATCTTATATACGGTACACACTGCAGCTACGGTGCAGCGGTGGTGGAGGGAGTGAACGTTTAACATGGTGGATGAGGTGCCGAACAAGCAGGCTACTTTGCCTTGAATGGTATTGAGGTTCTTGAATTTTATTAGAGCTGTGCTTATCCAGGCAAGGGAAGAATGCAAGAACTATTTCTGGATGAAATAGATTAAAAACACACAAGAAAACATTATTTCATATTTGCCACACTCACCATTTAGTGACTGTTGAATAAGTACACACGCGCTTTTAAGTGTTTATGTTACAATAATGAGCACTTCTCAACTCATGCCACCAGTTCTTTTCTGACATACATGCATCATGCAATCTATGGGCAACATTTATATTGTGCTATATAGCCCTCAAACTGTGAGACTCTGCCCCGATGCAGATCAGAGAATTGGATGCAGATTAATCAGATTAAAATCAATAGCCAGGGAATCAGGAGTATTGTGGATTGGGTGTGTAAGTGTTTGGGCCCAGCTCTTTGACCTGCACTCTCATTGATTTGGACTCTGCACTGGTAGTGGAGTTTATAATTTATGGGGGGAATTTTAAGCTCTCCCCCACGGCAGGTTTGGAGCCGGGGACAGCATAAAATCGGGTAGGATGGTCGGGGGGCGGAGGGGGAGCCCCACAGGCCTCCGCCAAAATTTAGTCCGGAGCAGGAAGACCTGTGGATGGCCTTCCCGCCCTGCTGCCAATCAAGGCTCTTAACTGGGCAATTAATGCCCAATTAAGGGCCTCATCCTCCCGCAGCCGCAATTAGCTATGCGGTGGGTGGCCCTCTTGCCACACAGGAAGCACGGCACGAAGGACCGTGTGGGCTGCTTCCTGGCTCCGTCGTTAAAAGCCACTTAGTGCATGAAAGAGTGCCCCATCATCGGGAAAGTGGGGGCGGGGGAGGCGCAGCTGAGAGCCACACCCCTGCTGTTGGTAACAATCCCCCTACACCACATAACTCACACCCCGCAAGATCCCTCCCGCCCTGACCAACCTGTGGCCTGGGTCCAGTGACACTCCTGGGCATCGGGTAAATTCTCCTCTAGCATCAGTTACCATCTCCGCGGTGGTGCTGCTCAGTGGAAGAGGTACCGGTCTCTGATTGGCTGGCAGCTCTCCAAGGGCAGGACTTCCATCCCCGGGGTCCTTGATCCTGTGGAAGGCCTGCTGCTGGCCACTTATGTGCCTGATTGACATTAGATTCAGTGGGCCTTCCAGAGAAGAGGCGGCATGGCATTCTCAGAATTGCTTTTTCCAGACATTGAGACCCCCATCGCTAACGTAAAATCCAGGCCTGAGTGTCACAAACACATTTATAAAGAACAAGTGAACTCCTCTGTCTTTGGTGATATTCAGCTTCTTGAGTTTGCAAGGCTGCACCCATCTAGTGTCGAGTGTTTGATCAGATACTTTATCTGAGCATCATAAATGGTTGAGAGGCATTGTGGAATCTGAAGCCAAGCTACTTATTACAGAGTGCTTGGACTTTGCCCTGTTCTTGTAACCATGGTGTCAATATGCTGGTTCAGTTGAGATTTTGGTCAATGGTGATTTCAGGACTCAGCAATGGTGGTGTTGCTAAAGAAAGCAAAGTGCATGAGCTTTTTTTTATTGTAGATGGGAATTATCTGACACTAAGTGCCATGGATGTTATCAAGCCACTTGACAACCCCAAACTATATAGAAACATAGAAATATTAACGGCACAAGAGGCGGCCTTTTGGCCAATAGTGTCCAATGCTGGCCAAGTAAAGCTATCAGTCTACTTCTACCTTCCAGCTCTTGGTCCCTAACCCTATAGGTTATGCACCTCAAGAGAAGATCCAAGTGTTTTTTAAATGTGATGAGGGTTTCTGCCTCTACCACCCTGTCAGGCAGTTATTTCAGATCCCCACCACCCTCTGGGTGAAAAGATTATTCCTCAACTCCCCTCTAGTCCTTCCACCAATTACTTTAAATCCATGCCCCCTTTTATTGACCTCTCTGCTAAGGGAAATAGATCTTTCCTATCCATAATGACAAAATTAATTTTATGCACCTCAATTATATCTCCCCTCAGCCTCCTCTGTTCCAGAGAAAACAACCCCAGCCTATCCAATCTTTCCCCATAGCTAAAATTCTCCATTCCTGGCAACATTCTCATAAATCTCTTCTGTACCCAGTCCAGTGTGATCCCATTCTTCCTGTAATGCAGCGACCAGAACTGTACATACTACTCCAGCTGTGGTCCAACTCATGGTTTATACAGTTCTAGCATAACCTCCCTGTTCTTATACACTAGACCTCAGCAATAAAGGAAAGTGTCCCGTATGCCATCTTCACCATGTTATCTACCTGTTTTGCTACCTGCAGGGATCTGTAGACATATACTGCAAGGTCCCTCTGTTCCTCTGCACATTTCAGTATCCTACCAATCATTGTGCATTTTCTTGCCTTGTTTTTCTTCTGCAAATGTATTACCTCACACGTCTCCAGATTGAATTCCATTTGCCATTTTTCTGCTCACCTGACTTGTCTATTGATATCTTCCTGCAGTTTACAACTTTCTTCCTCAACCACATGGCCAATTTTCATATCAGCTGCCAACTTCTTAATCATGGCCCCTACATTTAAGTTTTTTTTTTATTCATCATGGGATGTGGGCATCGCTGGCTAGGCCAGTATTTATTGCCCATCCCTAATTGCCCTAGAGAAGGTGGTGGTGAGCTGCCTTCTTGAACCGCTGCAGTCCATGTGGGGTAGGTACACCCACAGTGCTAGCAGTAGATACAACTGAGTGGCTTGCTAGGCCATTTCAGAGGGCATGTAAGAGTCAACCGCATTGCTGTGGGTCTGGAGTCACATGTAGGCCAGACCAGGTAAGGACAGCAGATTTCCTTCCCTAAATGACATTAGCGAATCAGATGGGTTTTTAAAACAATCAACAATGGTTTCGTGGCCATCATTAGGTCTAAATCATTGATAGATACCATGGAACAAGTGCGAAGCCTTGCTTAGAAACAGCTCTCCAGAACACTTTGCTTTCTGCCATTGAGCCAATTTTGGATCCAACTTGCTTCTTTCCCTTGGATCCCATGAGCTTTTAATTTACTGAGTAGTCTGCCATGTGAGACCTTGTCAAAAGCCACACGTTGTCTAGGTCCAGCTCTAGGCTTGCATGAGCTGCTCTATTATTGGAGAAGTGAATGAACTGAACATTGTGGAAATGTTATTAAATAGTCCACTCCTATTGACAGAGGGTGGTTCATTGCTGAAGCAGCTAAAAATGAAAGAGCCAAGAATACAGACCTCAGCTATCCGAGGACTATGATAATTAGCCACTGCCAACCATGACCATTTCTCTGTGCGTCAGTTATGACGTTATCCACTGAAGGAATTTCCCATTGATCTCAATTTTGCTAAGGCGCCTTCGCACTAAACTTGGTCAAATGCTGTCTTGATGTCAGGATCAGTTTATCACATCTCTGCCATTCACTCATGTGTTCACATTTGGATGAAGCCTCTGCCAAGGTCTGGAGTCAAGTAACCAGAGGACACAGATTTAAGATGATTGGCAAAACAGCCAGAGGGGAAGATGAGGAAAGATATTTTCATGCAATAAGTTGTTATAATTTGGAATTCACTGCCTGAAATGTTGGTGGAAGCAAATTTAGAACTAACTTTCAAAAGGGAATTGGATATATACTTGAAAAGGAACACATTGTAGTTATAGGGAAAGAGCAGGGAAGTGGAATTAATTGGACGGCTCTTTCATAGAACCAGCACAGGCACGATGGGCTGAATGGCTTCATTCTGCGTTGTATGACTCTATGTGCTGATTGAAAGACTGCAGGAAAATATAGGCTAGTAAGATGAGCGGATGGGTGTCAGATGCAGTTCAATGCAAGGAAATATGAATTCATACATTTTGGAAGGATAGAGAAAAGAAATACACCTTAAATGGTTAGAATTTAAATGGAGTGGAGTGACCTTTGCTTACAAGTGCACAAGTTAGTATAGTATGATGGAGCAAGTAAGTGAAGCCATAAAAGATGACAACAATATTTACTTTTATATAAAGAGACAGAGGGCAGGAATTTCGAGTAGCACAGGTTCCAAATCAAAATGGACCACGTGATGCCCGAAGGTGTCGGCTTAAGTTCTGATGCAAATTGGGCCACGGACCTTAATCTGCATGAAACTGGCAAGCTGCCGATGCTAATCAGTCCTCCCGATGCAGTTTGCCAGTCTTCAGGACTTCAGGAGTTCTGCCAGTTCCGAGGCCACGCTGGATTGCAGGGTGGGGTGGGCTGAGGGGTGTGAGGGGAAGAAGGGTAGGCATGAGCTGAAAGCAAACTGAAGAGAGATGAGCTCGATCCAGGAATGGCCGGCAGTATTTTTGTGGAGCCAAAAGGAACCCTCCAGAAATAAAACTGTAAAAATGTTACTTTTTCTTCAGGCAGCATCCACCAGTCCCTTTAAGGCTGAAGACTCAAAACAACTGGGCAAAGCATGAACACCCAAGCTCTGCCCAGTTAATGGCCAATTTTGATCCTACAACCTGCGTTGGATATACAATTTGCATCTGCAGGGCACCTAACACCTGTTCCAGGCGGGCATCCTCCACACCCAGAAGATACAGACCTTCAACTTTGGCACACTTCTGGTGGAGCTAGGGAATGAGAGATGGGGATCCGAAACTCATCCCTTCAACTTCACA